>NW_027206106.1:282500-307500 GCF_024711535.1 Dipodomys merriami
CCGTGGTGCCCAGCAAGGGGTGACGTTTGAAATCAAAGCCATGGCGTGTCTCTACGAGAACACCGTCCCTTCAAGACAAAGAATGGCAATTACCACGCTCTCATCTCTCTGTCTGTCTGTCTGTCTGTCTCTTTCTCTGTCTGTCTGTCTGTCTCTGTCTCTGTCTGTCTGTCTCTGTCTCTGTCTCTGTCTCTGTCTCTGTCTGTCTGTCTGTCTGTCTGTCTGTCTGTCTGTCTGTCTGTCTCTCTCTCTCTCTCTCTCTCTCACCATGACAGCTGAGTCCCAGGCCCCGGAACAGGAGCTGTGGAAAGATAAGGAACAAGGAGTGATGTTCTTGGTGGTGCAGCTGCACTGCGTGTGTGCTCACCAGGAGCTCATCAGGAGCTCAGCCCCCCCCCCCGCTGCCCCCCCGCCACTTTATTTGGACCCTACGCTGTGGCTCCTTGGGCCACGTGCCGCTCCCCAGCATTGACGGAAGAGGGGGAGCTTGTTTAACCCTCAGCACGGGACACCGAACCTGGCTCTGTGTCCGCTCTGACGCTGGCTCTGAGGAGACGGAGCCCCGTCCTGTTTATATAACAAGCTGATAGATAGTGACTTCACAGTTGGATATTTATGAGAGGTTTCATTTCAAATAATATAGCTCTGGCCCGTGGCAATGCTAAGGTGCGGTGCACACCTTATTACTCAGAAGCTAAATCTTTAGGATATTGTGGCCGTGACTGCAGGGTCTGTGTGATCTACCCGGAAGATCTAAAATGTTAATATTCTTTTCAAAGCAATGGAAGTTTTATTATAAAAAGTCTCATTAGGAGGCGATCTGTCCCTGAGACACATAGGCTCTCAGCAGGTCAGGCCGACTTCAGACAACGAAAAGCCGCTTTTCATACTCCCCTGTCACCCTGCGACTTCGCCATATGACAAGGTAATTAAGAAGGAGACAAGGTCTCTTAGGAGGTCAGATGCCAGCACCTGGCCTTGACCTCCAGACCGGACCCAGCTCTGGTGGGGCCCATTCTTCACTGTCCTGGAAGGCTGGCCCTGGCGGTGTGCAGGGTCAGTTCCCTGCGGACGCAGTGCCAAGGCCTTGGCCCCCAGGTAGCCCCACCGGGAGCTGTGTGGTCTCCCCTGGTCCTGCGTCCGTTGGGAGATCTTCAGCCAGAGAAGCGGCTGGATCTGGGAAGACGGAGCCAGTACTCTGGAGACGCCAGTAATGGTGCTGGAGCTCCAGGGGCGGCACCACGTCTCCGGGGACTCCGGGAGTGGTGCTGGAGCTCCAGGGGCGGCACCATGTCCCTGTGTCACTCCCCCTGGAAGAGGAAGGGGACATCGGGGCACCGGCACTCAGGTGCTGGGATTGCCCACACAGGTTGTGACTTTCAATGTGGAAGTTTCCTCCTGTGCTGGACACCCGCCCAGCGGCCTCAGCTCCCCCTCCACCTCCAGCCCAGTGTCTCCGTCCTTCGTCTGTCCCCCGGTGACTCTGTGAAGGTGTGCATGTGGTGTTCCGTGTCCCCCAGAGGCTGGCGTGGGGGGGCTGGGTGTTCAGTGGGGGGTAGGAGGTGAGGTGTCCGAGCCACCGAGCCGGGTGGAGCGGGGCAGGCCCTGGGGTCGGCCGGGGTTGCGCTCTCGGAGGGGCTGAGCCAGCTCTGGGGAGAGAGACTTTCCCAGACGGAGCTGCTCTCCTGCCTCCTGTCCTCTCAAAGGGGCCTTGGCGGGGTCAGTCAGGCCCCGGATGAAGTACACCCGGCTCTCTTAACGCTAGCCTGCTCCCGCTGTGATGTAACAGCAACGGAAGATGGCGAGCAGAGCTGCTTTTTGTCTGAAGGGGCTACCTGCGTTTCCTCTTCATTCAGCCACAAGCAAGAAGCCTGGATTTCCAATCCAGCATTCCCTCGGGCAGAAGACCGGCCCGGAGGCGATCTTCCACTATTTGGGCTATCTTCCGACTATTTTGTTTTAGCAATCCTATTTAACATGCTTTTGTTTTTAATAAGAGTTTGAGAATGGAGCATATGAGGGTTAAAACTTCATTATGTAAAAATAAGGAAGTGTAGGATGTGCAGGTTAATTAGAGCTTCTAGGAACTCTTTGCATTCTTAGCAGCAGTAATTTACTACTTAAAGTGCCAGGAGAAAGCTAACGGGTTTTATTTTGGGCTGTCAGACTAGCTTTCACTGTTTGCTGAGCTTTAAAAACAAAAAGAGCATCTGGTTTGGAAAATGGAAACCCAACCCTGGACAACCCCAGAGCCATTCTTTGTTTTTAAGGCTCTCTTAAATCAAGAGGTGGAGAGCCATCAGGAGCCAACAAAACCCAGTTAAACCAGAAACTGTGAGTTCTGGGTGTTTATTTATTTATTTATTTTACCAAGTATCAGTCTTTTATTTTTATATTGCAACCTCCCATCCAGTTCCAATAAAAAGAGATAACGTTTATTGAGCATGAGACAGTGTGCAAGGGGCTGTGTCAAGGGTATGCGCACTCTGTACCGTTGTGTTAACCAGGTCACAGCGTGGCAAACGCAGAGCCGGGACCGCACACCCCGGGGGCTCAGGGCCGGCGGGACACACAGCTGCCCTCACACACAAGCCGCATGCTTCTCCTCGGCAGCGTGAGGGCCTCCGGCTCTGCCGCTGGGTAGTTCAGTGATGTTTCTGAGGTGGGAAGGGGAGGGGGGTAAACTCATTATTCCTCGCTTTAATTTCCTTCCTGGAATCGGAAACTTCCAACCTCTTGTGACAGTGAGGTGGGCAGTGTGGTGGTGAGGAAGCAGGGGTCCTGAGAACAAACACGCCCACTTTACAAGGCCAGCTCTCTCCTGTACCGCCTGCGGCCGGCCGCGCCACCTCCACAGCCCCAGGGATCACGGCCGGGAGGCAAGGCTGGGAGGTGCCGCTGGTGGTTGGCACCGAGTGCGCCGCCCTGTTCTCTGGCTCTAGTGCATCACGAGCCCCTCCTCTTTTATGACTCCTGTCGTCGAGTCATCTAAAATACCCAGGAAGCCGGGCACCGGTGGCTCACACCTGTCACCCCAGCTACTCGGGAGGCTGAGATCTGAGGATCACCATCTGAAACCAGCCCAGGTGGGAAAGTCCATAAGACTCTTATCTCCAAAAAACTACTTAGAAAAAGCCAGAAGTGGTGCTGTGGCTCACGTGATAGAGCGCTAGCCTTGAGCATAAAGAGGCTCAGGGACAGCACCCAGGCCCTGAGTTCAAGCCCCAGGACCAGCAAAATAAATAAATAAATAAAATATAAGGGAACATGCAAATGAGCAAACATCTGCTTGGCAGTGATTGCTCTTAGCGTTCTCCCCAGAGGACTGCACACAAGCTATTTTACGCCTGTGTTCTACTTGGAAAACATTATAAAAATTTGAACAAACAGTGCACGAGAGCCCAGCGCATGCTGAAGCACGGTGAGCTTTCCTGATGAAGATGGAACCTTCTTGCCCTTTATATCCTCTCTTGGTTGGTAGAGTGAGCAAACAAGATAATTTGAAATACCTTTACCGCCATTTGGAGTGTCAGAACATGCAACTTACCTTTAAATATGCAAACTGTGCGTGTCCAGGGAAGGCATTGTGTGTCCACACAAACCGTCCTCAAGCAGTCTCCCGTGCTGTGCTGACGGGTCCTGCGCCTCTGGCCTTCCTCCTCACCCCGATGGGGGAGTGTCCCAGCCAGAGCTGTGTTCTTGGAGCAGCGGTCCGGGCAAAGCCCGTGGGCCGCTGCCAGTCTTCATGTCTGCCTCTGCAGGGGACTGCACTTGGAAAGGGCGAAAACTCTGGGTCCTTTGGACTAAAAGAATTTTATGTTAAGAGCTGTGAAAGTCCGGCACTTGGCGCTGAGTGGTGACTGTGAACTGGGACTCATAGCAAGGGCCTGCCGAAAAAGAAAAAGAAAAAGGAAAAAGGTCCTTTTGGAGCCGGGCGCCCGTGGCTCACGCCTGTCATCCTAGCTACTCGGGAGGGAGGCTGAGATCTGAGGACTGAGGTTCAAAGCCAGCCTGGACAGGAACGTCTGTGAGACTCTTATCTCCAATAAACCACCAGAAACCAGGAAGTGGTGCTGTGGCTCAAGCGGTAGAGCACTCGCCTTGAGCTGAAGAGCTGAGGGACAGCGCCCAGGCCCAGAGTTCAAGCCCCACGACTGACCCCCCCCAAAAAAAAGCTCTTTTGGAGGAAGAAGAATAGATATATCTGATTTGGTAGTAAAAAGAATAAAAATACGTCTAAAGATGCCTCTGGCTGGAGCTGGGGTTGACCAGTCCCAGCAGAGGAAGAGGCCAAGGCGGCCGTGGAGGTCCAGCCGTGGAGGCCCGTCACAGAGGCTGCTGGGCACCAGTGCGTGTCGGGGACACAGTCTGGCCACACGGGGGTTGGGGGGAGCGCACAGGCTGCTCCTGCCCAGGCTGGGCCGCACCACACAGTCACGGGAGCGATTGCTGGAGAGCGCACGCGATCCAGTCACGGGAGCGATTGCTGGAGAGCGCACGCGATCCAGTCACAGGAGTGATTGCTGGAGAGCGCCCGTGATCCGTGATTGCTGGAGAGCGCATGTGATCCATGATTGCTGGAGAGCGCACGTGATCCACACAGAAGGCTGCAGCAGCGGTCTCCAGGCCTGGCCTGGGAAGCACCTGAGCGGCCCTCTGACTTTCTTCTGCTAACATGTCTCATAAGCCGGTTGAGCTTCCTGAGGTCCACTCTGGGGGTGCGTGCGTGATTACGTATCTAATTAATTAGCACCCATTTGTATGAATTACCATCGCATTTCCAAATGTTTTCATATTTATGACCTCATTTAATCCGCTTTTACAATCTCACAGACCTATGAGCTAAGAAGGGTGAATATTTTTGTTCCACTTGATCTATAGGAAGCCCAGGCAAATGGAGATTAAGCTAATGGCAGAGTGCGGGTCTCCTGACTCTCATTTCCGGGTCCCTCCACTAAATTAAACTGGATTAGTCTTTTGGGATGAGTGTGAAAGGGTATACGACTGGATTCTTTGCGGGGGGAAAAATCCCTGATAAATTATATTAAATTACTACAGGAGTAGATAAAAAGCAGATTTCTATTTCCCATGCTGTGAATTTGCCTTTGAGCCCCACTGTGAAGTGGGCTAGAATGTTCTGGCAATCCACAAGCCCGGAAAAGGTACATCTCATACGCTTCTAAATGGATAATTTCTCCCGGGACTTCTTTACATTCTGAAATTTTACTTTATTATTGCATCCTAAGGTTTGTGGCTCTAAATGCCACCGCACAGGAGTCTAACTTTTATTGGTGATATTTGTGGTTATCACTTTCCTTTGTCATCTCCTTCCACTCCCTTTGTTTCGCTCTGTAGACACGGTTTGATTTATGAATGAGGGCTTTTTGATTCTTTGAGATATATTTTGGAGAATTGGTTCAATAACGTGTTATTGAAAAGCGAAATCCATTGGGGACAGATCTTCCTCTAAAAAGAAATTTCTCATCAAGACCAGCTGTTTATTCATCTGTCACGCCACATTTTTGTATTTTATGTGGACGTATCCACATGCTTTGTTTGTTAAATATGTCCAGTGTGGAGACTTCTGTGGTCTGGAGCTGAAGCGGTCTTATTCCAGCGCCGAGGAGGAGGAGGGCCCGTGGGAGGGAATCCGTGGGATGAGAACGGAGTCTCGCGTGTGGATACTCCTCTTGGGCATGACTCTGAAGGGCTCCACTCCTCCTTCCCTCTTCACCACTGAGCACTGTAGTGAGACTTGGAGTTGTACCCTTGACTTCAAGAGCTGTCTGGGAGCCAGCTTCCCCTCCCGCCACCGCACAGGCCAGACGCTGGTTGTGCGCAGTCTTGGCTTTTTGCTAACTCGGGTGGTTTCTCTGAGTTCGGTTGCGCGCCTCCGGGTGTGATGTCCAGCACAAACACTGGCCTTGATCCTGAAGTCCTCGTTTGTCATTGTCTGTCTTCTTATTCTCTCACAGCCAAGTCAGAAATACACATCTGCCTGTTCTTTCTTGGCACTGACGTGGGAGATTCAACGAGACAGAGGGCGAGTTTGCTTGCAGTCCGCTCTGTTCATTCTGCGTGTTCAATCATCACATCCAGTTGGACTCTTTCCTTCCAGGTGGCACACACAGCGGTGCATGTCCTCAAAGATCATGGAGACAGCGGTGCATGTCCTCAAAGATCATGGAGACACGGGTGCATGTCCTCAAAGAGCAGAGACATCGGTGCATATCTTCAAAGATCCGAGACACCAGGGCATGTCCTCTAACATCACAGAGACACCAGGGCATGTCCTTAAAGATCAGATACACTGGTGCATGTCCTCAAAGATGTTGGAGACACTGGATGAACCTGCAGCTATTCATTTACTTTCTATGTTTTACTACCTTTTTCCGTTTTTTCCCCTAAGGAATTTCTTTTGTCTTAGTTTCTGGAAAGACACATTATAAGTAATAAGACCCATGGCCAGGGCTGGTAGCAGCGAGTCGAAGTCTGGGAACCACAGACCTGAAGAAATCATAGTCTGAAGGTCCGTCTCTGGAGTTGTGCGGGATGCTCTTCAGCACCGTCCTCGCTGTTGGCAGTGCTTTGCCTGACCCCTCGACTTTCTTCAGCCAGAGGCCCCTTCCTGCACACACAGCCGCCCGAGGGTATCTGAAAGGACAGCCCTCTGCTCTGAGCAGGTGACTGGCAAAGTCACAATGGTGTGTTCTCCTGGGAGATTTCCAGATGGAGAATCTGAGAGTTCACGATTGGGCGTGTGCACATTCTACTCCTTCTGAACAATTAGACTTTCACTTGAGCTCATTTATGCCGATTCACTTGTGTTCAGCTCATTGGCTCAGGAGAATGGTGGAACTGTGTGTCCCTGATCCAAACCCTTCTTGATGATCGTTACTACTCAGGCTTGCATTTCAAGGGGCCAAAAGCTCATACCGCAGGTGTTTCCTATGAGTTCAATCCTCTCTCGTTTTTCTCTTGCCACACTGGCATATCCTTATGAGGTGTGGGCCAGTGCTGAACTTATTGTCTTTCAACTCAAATACACCGTGAGCTGACGTACACCTAAATTCTCTGCAAAAAGTATTAAAATAAACCTGTTGAAAATCGCATGTAATAGTATACGTATACGACTGAAAGGCCGGTGAAGCATGGTCATTTTTTCTCTCTGTGACACATGAATTACAGTAATCACGTTCTCTGTATGTGGAAGGTCAGTTGTAGAACTGTGCAGTTTAAGATGCAAAGGATCTGCGGAAGTAGATGCATGATGAGCTGAAGATAATTCATTCAGGGCCAGCAGCTGAGAAGAACGGCTCTGCACCCAAGGGCAGGTCTCAGTCCAGGACGTGGAACTCCCCAACGGCAGGGCTCTCCGTAAGTGCCTTCCGTAGTGATACCAGCCCAGGCTGTGGCCTCCTGTGAACGCAGGCTCCTCCCTGCTGGGCTTGTTTCTCTATTTTATTTGTTGTGAACCTTCTGCACTCACTGGCTACTGAAGCCTTTCTGTATTTACACAACGCCCTAAGTTAAGACCATTGTTGTTCTTAATACCAAAGTGATTTACAAGTATACTTCCATAATTTAGAATATTCTTTTCTTGTATGTGTGCTGGTTCTGGAGCTTGAGCTGAGGGCCTGGGTACTGTCTCTGAGCTTTTTAATTGCTCAAAACTAGTGCTCTACCTCTTGAACCATAGTTTCACTGACAGATTTTTAGTAGTTCATCGGACATAAGAGATCTCACGGGCTTTCCTGCCCAGAAGGGCTTTGAACCACCGGTGTGAGCCGCTGGTGCCCCGCTGTCTTGGGATATTCTCGACCCAACCTCGTTTGATTTGATGAGGTTAGTCGACATTTTTACCCAAGAAATAAATATTTCGAATCAGTGAGTCCTGGGGCTCATGTGGGATAGACTTTGAATATTAAGAGCGTCTTCCCGAGAGCCGACGCTGTAGCCAAGTGCTTAAAGTGCAGAACAGTTCAATATCATATCCATGTCCCTATATCCATCCATCTGCACACCCATAGCGATAAAGAAGTGGTCAAGTGATCAAGAGAGCATAAGGGAGACTGCGACACATTCGAGGGGGTCCGCCTCAGCCGGCCGATTGCTTCTCCACGGGCCAATTGGTGCAGTGGTGTCAAAGGAAAGCACGCTGTGTGTGCAGCTGCTGTTCTGTGGGATGGAGGGCGGCGGCCTCCTGCGTGTGTGCTGTAATGCGCACCTTTCCCGGCTGTGTGTGCAGCGGCTGCTGTTCTGTGGGATGGAGGGCGGCGGCCTCCTGCGTGTGTGCCGTAATACACACCTTTCCCGGTGAGACCGCACACACACTGTTGAGAGAGGGCAGCTAACGTGGTGTGTTTGTTCACAATCACACACGTCTACCACTGTCCTCACCATGTCCGCTCAGAGCAGAGAGGTTATAGTGCTGGGCCTTTGTTACGTTTTTAAGATCACAGGTGTGATGACGGTGGGATCACATCTCCTCCTCTCGGAACCCACCCATTCTCATTAAAAAACATCTAGTTAGCCATCAGGTGATGGAACCCGGAGACACTGAGCTTGAGAAGAGCTGCTCAGGGCACGGGCCGAAGGCTCCAGAAGCAAGGCGTGCGTCAGGGTGGGGTGGGGGGCAGCCACAGTTCCCACGCAAGCCCGTGGCTGAGCCCGTGGCTGAGCCAGACGTGGTGCCGCGCCTTGCGCAGGGCCTGGCCCAGTGTGTCAGGTGACTCGAAGCAGACGCCGTCCCCCCACAGGTCCCGGGCCGCGCCCAGCCGTTCCTCAGCACTCAGGGGTCAGGACGCGCCCACCCCAGCTCACAGGAGCGGAAGGATCCGGAAGGGAGCAGAGCAGGTCCACCGGAGCCAAGTCCCTGCGCCCGGGAGGCACAGCTGCCTGTCAGCAGACAACTCCTCACGGGAGCACGGGGATGGGGACTCCTCCCTCCTCACGGGAGCACGGGGATGGGGAGTCCTCCCTCCCTCCCTCCCTCCCTCCTCACGGGAGCACGGGGATGGGGACTCCTCCCTCCTCACGGGAGCACGAGGATGGGGACTCCTCCCTCCCTCCCTCCTCACGGGAGCACGGGGATGGGGACTCCTCCCTCCCTCCCTCCTCACAGGAGCACGGGGATGGGGACTCCTCCCTCCCTCCCTCCCCCTCACGGGAGCACAGGGATGGGGACTCCTCCCTCCTTCCCTCCCTCCTCACGGGAGCTCGGGGATGGGGACTCCTCCCTCCTTCCCTCCCTCCTCACGGGAGCTCGGGGATGGGGACTCCTCCCTCCTCACGGGAGCACGGGGATGGGGACTCCTCCCTCCCTCCCTCCCTCCTCACGGGAGCTCGGGGATGGGGACTCCTCCCTCCCTCCTCACGGGAGCTTGGGGATGGGAGCCCCTTGGGGAAGGACTCCAGGACTGTCACAGGTATTTTGTATCAGAGGGACAGGAAGGACAGATGGATGCAGGACCCCCTGCCCTTCAGCTCCGCCCACGGCAAGTGGGGGACCCAGGAAGTGACCAGAAGCCGCTTCATAGCCACAGTCTCGTCCGACTCCGGGAATTATGGGAACGCTCGGGGCATTGCACCGGTAAAAACGGATGTGCGCGTCATTCTCAGACCAAAGCGGCTGGACGGGTGTGCGGGAGGACTCTGCTTATGTCTTAGGAACAGGAGATTTATGTTTCCAATCACTGATCCACTGCCTTATATTCGCTTACATTTGCTTTTTCAATGATGTGACTTATTGGAATTTAGGGACCATTCTGTGGTATTAAATAAGACTCATCATTAAAAACTCCTCTTGGCCAGGCGCCGGTGCCTCATGCCTGTCCTAGCTTCTCAGGAGGCTGAGATCTGAGGATCACGGTTCAAAGCCAACCCGGGCTTTGAGACTCTTACACTAACCTAACCCCTCCCCACACTGCCTCAAAAAAACAAAAACAAAAACAAAGGTGGAAGTGTGCCATGGCTCAAGTGGTAGAGCGCTACCCTTGAGCAGAACAGGCTCAGGCCCTGAGGTCAAGCCCCAGGACTGGCAACAAAGAAAAAAAACAACAAATACATGTGTTAGAGCACCGAGCACAAACAAATTGACTTGAGTCACATTTCATTTTAATTAAAAACAAATACTATAAAATGCTGGTCCCTAAATCGGCAACCAGGTATTTCCTAAGCCACCTTCCATAAGAGGCAGAGATTTAGTGAGTGACCCCTGATACCGAGGGGTGACCGCTCCTTCCCCTCCCAGGCTTCTCAGGGGGTAAACACAGACGGGCAGCCGCGGTGAACAGCGCTGGGTGATAGTCCCGGCTGCCCCAGGACTTCCTTCACAGAGTTGAACGAGGTTTCTGTTGCAAAGCCCTGTCATGCTAGGCTTACATCGGCGGCCCTAGAGTAGCCTGGACCTCACGGTACCCTCCCGAACGCCCGTGACAGGTAAAAAGCTGCGCGTCATCTCAAAAATACATGTAGTATGCCCAGTAAAACACATTGGCCAGCATAAAAATCAAAGGGAACAGGAGCTTGGAATATCGATCCACGTTGCTGGGGTTCTGAATTGTGAAGCAATCTGCAATCCTGCCGACTTTCTCCCGGAAGATGACCTTGAACTTGTCGCTGGCTTTCATGGTCAGGTCGCTGTAGTCGATGTTGTCACCAGAAATCTCGATGCTGGCAAAGCTGATCTTCCCCTTGAAGCTGGAGATGGAGCTGTTGATGATGTTGGTGATGTTGACTTCCTCCACCTCCTTCTCCGCCCCCTGCGTCACAGACAGCAAAGTTACCTTGGAAGGTGTGGCACTCACCGCAAAGCCAAGAAGGAAGAAAGGTGGAGAACCCTAGCTACCCAACCATGAGGTTGAATCGAGCACGGGTTTGAGCACCGGCAGGAATGGCTGCTCTCCCATGGCTCCAGGGAGCCCCCATTCTCCAGTGGCCTGGCCAAACGGGAGTGTAATCTAATTGGAAAGGGTGTGGTTGGATATTTTTGGCGGCCCGTGTACTCTCTGGGCGTCGGGTCTGGGATGAGCCAACTGGCCTCTTTAAAGAGTGGCAGGATAATCACGGTGCTCTTTGGCTTGGGTTGTTGGATGGACTGGGGGCTGGAGTTGGCGGAGGTCTGGGCCACCGCAGGCCTTCCCAGGGGCCTCTGCAGATGAAGGGCATTCTGCTCCCGCAGTTCAACTCCTACCCGTTCTCCAAACCCTTTCCCTGATCTAGCAAACGTAGAGTTTCGGGGGAGGTGTATAATCGACCTTCCTTTCCCTTCTGAGAGCCAACGGGGAGTAAAATGAGCAAATTTACACTCTTCTTCGTCTGGCCTACGTGTCCAGTGATCCTGGGACTGAGCTGCTGGCTGCTCTGGTTAGAGTCCCGGGCATTTCCTGACCGTCTTGTCTGCAAGCATAAGCTTCCATACGCCAGTGTCTACGGAGCGTGGCTTCCCAGGACTGCAGGGTTCCACGTGGCCGTAAAGGCTGCGTCAGCCGTGTGAGCCGAGCCCAGGCTGCTGCCGGGGGGGCACGGACGTGGCAGGGTTCCAGGCTACACAGCTACGGCTAAGTCTCAGCGGCCCTTGCTCTGTCTGTGTCTCTGGGTCGGTCACTACCCTTCTTAGTCTTCAGATTCCACAACTAGAAATGGAGCTGGCTCTCACTGGACTGTTACACGCGTCTGAAATGTTATAATGTCGCAGAAGGCCTACTGCGTCTGGCTCACAAACGCACTCAATAACTTATCATCATCGTCATTATTATTAATCAGAGACTGGGCCTCGGCCTTTCACGCTAAATAAAATGACTGCTTCCCTGTGATTCTCCTGATGAGCAGGAAAATTGTGCTAATCAAGAAAATTCTTATGATTTAATGTCTTCCCATCCTTTGTAAATGAGTAGTTATATAATTCAAGCGCACAAAGATGTATCAGAAGAATTAAATAGTAATTAAAATATTAACCTGAAATTTGCAAACCACTGATCACATTTGGTTTGATACTGGAGTTTCCTACCGATGCTGGTTCTTGCAGTCATAACGTTGTATTGCATATGCAACACAGTTACTTTCTGCCAAGGAATTGGATGTGTTGGTATCTCATTGTCTATGGAGAAGAGAAACCTCCCTGCCTCTCTCCTCCTCCTCCTCCTCCTCCTCCTCCTCCTCCTCCTCCTCCTCCTCCTCCTCCTCCTCCTCCTCCTCCTCCACCTCCTCCTCCTCCTCCTCTTCCTCCTCCTCCTCCTCCTCCTCCTTCTCTTCCTCCTCCTCCTCCTCCTCCTCCTCCTCCTCCTTCTCTTCCTCCTCCTCCTCCTCCTCCTCCTTCTCTTCCTCCTCCTCCTCCTCCTTCTCTTCCTCCTCCTCCTCCTCCTCCTGCTCCCCTTCTTCCTCCTCCTCCTCCTCCTCCTCCTCTCCTCCTTCTCCTGCTCCTCCTCCTTCTCCTGCTCCTCCTCCTCCTCCTCCTCCTCCTCCTTCTCTTCCTCCTCCTCCTCCTCCTCCTCCTCCTTCTCTTCCTCCTCCTCCTCCTCCTCCTCCTCCTCCTGCTCCCCTTCTTCCTGCTCCCCTTCTTCCTCTTCCTCCTCCTCCTCCTCCTCCTGCTCCCCTTCTTCCTGCTCCCCTTCTTCCTCCTCCTCCTCCTCTTCCTCCCTTTTGTACCATGGGTTTGAACTCAAGGCCTGGGTACTATCCCGGAGCTTTCCCTTGAGCCACAGCTCCACTTCTGTCTTGTTTGCTGGTTAACTTGGGCGTAAGAGTCTCACAGACTTTTCTGCCAGTCTGACTTTGAACTGTGTTTCTCAGACCTCAGCCACAGGAGCAGCTGGGGTGCCCGGCCTGAGCCGCAGGTACTCAGCTGAGAACCCTTTCTAAAGGGCCCACGGGCCCACGGCGGACACTGGCTCTGGGTCGAGACTCGCGAGCAAGTGAGCCAGCAGGCAAGCGGGCCGGCTCACATCCGTGATGGATCGCAGACAGCAAGCCCTCACCCTGTCTTTGGCTGCCACCTGCTGTAAGGAGCTGTAGTGCGCAATGGCGTACTCCACCAGGGCTCCGAACACGAAGCTGAAGCAGATGCCCAGGTACACGTCGATGGCCTTGATGAAGCAGTTGGTGTTGGGCAGGGACGTGCGGGAGCCGATCATCAGCGTGGTCATGGACAGCACTGTGGTCACCCCTGGGGAAAGAGGGGGCGCGTCGGTGCCGGAGCGGGAGCCGCGAGCCCTCCCCGGGCTGGGCGCCGATCGGGACCCGTGGGTTGGGCACAGAACCCTTCTGGGGACTGATCTGTCTACATGCACGGACAGAGCACGCGGCTCTGCCCTCCTTGTGGGGGTGGTGCCACAGAGCATGATTGACAACTGACCATCCAATCACATTCCCCTCATTTGTCACTGCAAAACAGAAACCTAACTATAAGAAAAAAAATATCAAGCACTTTCCCCAAAGTTGTCTTTCTCTGTCTCGGTCTCCTTCTCTCTCTCTCTCTCTCTGCAGAGGAGTTTCTCAAGAGATCAGTTCTTGAACTGCCCTGTGGATACCGATGAGAACCACGGTGGAGTCGGGGGTGGGGAGTAACTGATCAAACCGGTTCTTAAAATCACCTATTGATCCAGGACATACAGGATATTCTTGGGGGAGGAACACAAAGGCACAAGCCTACCTCTGATCATAGAAAATGATATTGACGGAGATGAACCCCAGGAAGCAAACAAACAAACAAACAGAAAAGCCCACTGGACAGCTTGGAGGCGTGGCTCAGCGATAGAGCACCCGTCCAGCAAGTACAAGGCTCTGAGTTCAAACCTCACTACTGACTGACCAAACACCCCCTTCCCCCCCAAAAAAGAGCCCCCACAAAGACCCAGGAGCTGCTTACCAATGCAGGTTCTTGCGGGAACGGAGTCGAGGGAGATCCAGAAGGAGACCCAGGACAGCACCACCAGGAAAGTGGAGGGGACATAGGTCTCCAGGATGAAGTACAACACGTTTCTCCGCAGTTCAAACTGCAAGACCAGCCGCGTGTAATTTCCTGACGGGAGAGGAGAGACACAGAGTTGCATCTGATGTGCACGAGCTGGCGGGGCTTGGGGGGGGGAGGTGGGTGAGCGCATCCGTTCCGTCTACGGCTGCTACCCAAGCCCAGGGACCCAGGCGCTGTCTGTATGGTTTCACCCATGCCCTGGTGGCATGGAGTGGGATTTATGGTGGGACTGTTGTAAAAGGACAGTAACATTACTGGGAAAATGCACAATATATCACATAAGAATGTGTACTTTCGGAGCCTATGGGACCCTAGAGATCATTTATTATTTCGCTTCCTGGTGGAGGGCTGAAGACACCGAGAGTTGTGGTGACAGTAAAGTCCCACAGTGGATGCTGGACAAACAGATCTTTTGCTCTGTGGTCCCAATACATGCTACTTGTCTACACGGTCTGTATCACCCCTTGGTTTGGAAAGCCAATCTTTAAGCAAAGAGCAAAACAACACCATTTGGCTGCATGGTGGCCTAGTTTTATATCTAAGGTGGGGATGTGATTCCTAGACTTTCATGGAGAAAACTAAAGCCTTTCTTTCCCTCATGAATCCAAATTAAGAATTCAGATTGGAAATGATGATGGCACAAGCCTAAACTAAAGACTTGTCTGCTCCTCCTTAAATAGAGTACATTCACGCACCCGTTCTAACAGTAATGCCAACAGAACGAGAGAAACTGCTTCCCGTTCCATTCTCTTCCCTCGGCACCAACCCGCCGTGCATGCGTTTCCCCGCGTTTCCCCGCGTTTCCGTGCGGGCTCAGCTCCGACACGTGGTGATTTGGTAGGATGGAAACATGGTGACCGGGAAGGAAGTGCGGCTGCTGCTGGGTGCGTCTGCCCCACGTGGAGCCCGCGCCACGTTCCCCCCCCAAAGCGAGCGACCGCCGGGGAGGGCTGCCGTGCCCGTGGTCCCTGCCCCCCCCGCTCTACGTTATTTGTGCTCTGTTTCCTTCCTCAGCAGCAAAGAGCAAGCCCTCCCCCCACGAGGCACCAGCCCTCCCCCCACGAGGCACCAGCCCCCCCCCCCCACGGGGCACCAGCCCTCCCCTCCCCCCACGGGGCACCAGCCCTCCCCCCACGAGGCACCAGCCCCCCCCCACGGGGCACCAGCCCTCCCCCCACGAGGCACCAACCCCCCCCCACGGGGCACCAGCCCTCCCCTCCCCCCCACGAGGCACCAGCCCCCCCCACGAGGCACCAGCCCTCCCCCCACGAGGCACCAGCCCCCCCCCACGAGGCACCAGCCCCCCCCCACGGGGCACCAGCCCTCCCCCCACGAGGCACCAGCCCTCCCCCCACGGGGCACCAGCCCTCCCCTCCCCCCCACGAGGCACCAGCCCTCCCCCACGGGGCACCAGCCCTCCCCCACGAGGCACCAGCCCCCCCCCACGGGGCACCAGCCCTCCCCCACGAGGCACCAGCCCTCCCCCCCACGGGGCACCAGCCCTCCCCCACGGGGCACCAGCCCTCCCCCACGGGGCACCAGCCCTCCCCCCACGAGGCACCAGCCCCCCCCCACGGGGCACCAGCCCTCCCCCCACAGCACCTCCCCCCCCACAGGCGTGGAACTCCCGTGGCCGCGAGGAAAGCCGGCCCCCTGCAGTCTCCCCTCGGCGCCCCTCGGGACCGACCGCGTGCGGGAGTTACCTGTCTCCTGCTGGGACGTGGTGACGGCGGTGAAGTAGCGCTGCACGGTGTACTGGGCCAGCCGCAGGTTCTCCAGGCCGCGCACCGAGTCGTTGCCCCGGAGCCAGGCGAACGCCACGTCGCTCCCGTCATAGCCCCCTGAGAGAGGCGGGCGGTCAGACGTGGGCGTGGGCATGGGTGTGGGTGTGGGGTGTGGGTGTGGGTGTGGGGTGTGGGGTGTGGGTGTAGGGTGTGGGGTGTGGGTGTGGGTGTAGGGTGTGGGGTGTGGGTGTGGGTGTGGGTGTGGGGTGTGGGTGTGGGGTGTGGGGTGTGGGGCATGGGGTGTGGGTGTGGGGCGTGGGGCGTGGGGTGTGGGTGTGGGTCAGACGTGGGTATGGGTGTGGGTGTGGGGCGTGGGGCGTGGGGTGTGGGGCGTGGGGTGTGGGTGTGGGTGTGGGTGTGGGGCGTGGGGTGTGGGTGTGGGGTGTGGGTGTGGGTGTGGGTGTGGGGTGTGGGGTATGGGTGTGGGTGTGGGTGTGGGTGTGGGGTGTGGGTGTGGGGTGTGGGGTGTGAGTGTGGGGTGTGGGTGTGGGGTGTGGGTGTGGGTGTGGGGCGTGGGGTGTGGGTGTGGGGTGTGGGTGTGGGTGTGGGTGTGGGGTGTGGGGTATGGGTGTGGGTGTGGGTGTGGGTGTGGGGTGTGGGTGTGGGGTGTGGGGTGTGAGTGTGGGGTGTGGGTGTGGGGTGTGGGTGTGGGTGTGGGGTGTGGGGTGTGAGTGTGGGGTGTGGGGTATGGGTGTGGGTGTGGGTGTGGGTGTGGGGTGTGGGTGTGGGTGTGGGGTGTGGGGTGTGAGTGTGGGGTGTGGGGTGTGGGTGTGGGTGTGGGGTGTGGGGTGTGAGTGTGGGGTGTGGGGTGTGGGTGTGGGTGTGGGGTGTGGGGTGTGGGTGTGGGGTGTGGGTGTGGGGTGTGGGTGTGGGTGTGGGGTGTGGGGTGTGAGTGTGGGGTGTGGGGTGTGGGTGTGGGTGTGGGTGTGGGGTGTGGGGTGTGGGTGTGGGGTGTGGGTGTGGGTGTGGGGTGTGGGGTGTGAGTGTGGGGTGTGGGGTGTGGGTGTGGGGTGTGGGGTGTGGGTGTGGGGTGTGGGGTGTGGGGTGTGGGTGTGGGGTGTGGGGTGTGGGGTGTGGGTGTGGGGTATGGGGTGTGGGGTGTGGGTGTGGGGTATGGGGTGTGGGGTGTGGGGTGTGGGTGTGTGGGGTGTGGGTGTGGGGTATGGGGTGTGGGGTGTGGGTGTGGGGTATGGGGTGTGGGGTGTGGGGTGGGGTCAGACGTGGGTGTGGGGTGTGGGGTGTGGGGTGTGGGGTGTGGGTGTGGGGTGTGGGGTGTGGGGTGTGGGGTGTGGGGTGTGGGTGTGGGGTGTGGGGTGTGGGGTGTGGGGTGTGGGGTGTGGGTGTGGGTGTGGGGTGTGGGGTGTGGGGTGTGGGGTGTGGGGTGTGGGGTGTGGGGCAGAGCGTGGGGCGCAGAGTGAGACGTCCCAGTGGCGTGGCAGTGTGGGGACACTGCGTGCTCCCCCTGACGGTGAAGCTCAAGGTCGCACAGGTCAAGCCCTGCGTGCTTGGCAGGGTTCCGAGGGGGGATCGTGTTACCTGCAGAGCTTTCCCTCCCCGGGAGCTGGCCCTGGGTCAGGCCTGGCGGACACGCCTCCCTGGCTCTACCTGGAGCTTAGGAGCCCCGAGCCGTGGACAGGCCGAGGCCCGCACACCAGCCTCACACACCGGCCCCACACACCGGCCCCGCACACCAGCTTCACACACCGGCCCCGCACACCGGCCTCCGCACACCAGCCTCACACACCGGCCCCGCACACCAGCCTCTGCACACCAGCCTCACACACCGGCCCCACACACCGGCCTCCGCACACCAGCCTCACACACCGGCCCCGCACACCGGCCTCTCGCACACTGGCCTCCGCACACCAGCTTCACACACCGGCCCTGCACACCGGCCTCCGCACACCAGCCTCACACACCGGCCCCGCACACCAGCCTCACACACCGGCCCCGCACACCGGCCCCCGCACACCGGCCCCGCACACCAGCCTCACACACAGGCCCCGCACACCGGCCCCGCACACCGGCCCCGCACACCAGCCTCGCACACCGGCCCCGCACACCGGCCTCCGCACACCAGCCTCACACACCGGCCCTGCACACCAGCCTCACACACTGGCCCCGCACACTGGCCCCGCACACCGGCCTCCGCACACCGGCCTCCGCACACCGGCCCCGCACACTGGCCCTGCACACCAGCCTCACACACCGGCCCCGCACACCGGCCTCACACACCGGCCTCACACACCGGCCCCGCACACCGGCCCCGCACACCAGCCTCACACACCGGCCCTGCACACCAGCCTCACACACCGGCCCCGCACACCGGCCCCGCACACCGGCCTCACATACCGGCCCTGCACACCAGCCTCACACACTGGCCCCGCACACCGGCCTCGCACACCGGCCCCGCACACCGGCCTGCCTTCTTGGTGGGCTAGGCACGGCACTGCTCCCAGGGAAGTCGGATGTGGTCCGTTCACACTGCACACGGGCACACACGGGACACCCCGCCCACGGTCCTCAGACCTCACGCGTGACACTGCCCGCACGGCCCGGTGGCCCCAGGTCCGCCCACCGGTGGCCACAGCGGCCGTTCACCAGACATGTACCTCACGCTGCTCCTCACCTCTCCCCAGCTCCCACAAAACTAGGCATGTCTATTTCCTGAGATGAACCTTGAGATGGAGCTTAGGGCCAGCGCGTGCGTGCATGCGTGTGTGCGCGCGCACGCACACGTGTGTGTGATGCAATAGATGTACCTCAGAACTGAGGGATGCACCGTGTGTTTTGCCCTCTCTCTACAGGAGACCTCAGAGGCTGAGGAGCGACACAGCTTTCTCAGGATGCAAGGCAAGAAACAAAGCCAGCACCGCACCTCAGGAAACTCCCACCCAGAGCCGGGTGACCTGGATAATGGGTGCCGTGTCTATCATTTAGCAAGCAATTACTGTCTGAGTGCTGTGCCGCATTACCGTCTCAATTAATCCTCAAAATATCCTTGGAGGAGCCCCGTGAATAGCGAATAAGCACATGGAAACAACCCCACATCGTTCATCATTAGGAAAGTGCAAATCGAAGCCACCAGAAGTCGCTACCCGACCCTCATCAGAACAGCTAGCAAGAACACACAGCAAGCCGGGGAGGCGCAGAGACGCGGAGGTTCAGGCGGGGGCTGAGCAAAGCACTTCAGCAGCTCCCTAACCTAAATCCACCGCCTCACCAGAACCCTGCTCCTGGGATCTGCCACGAGAACAACATCCTATTCACACAAAGAGGGAGGCAAACGTTCACAGAGACTCACACCTGTAATCCTAGGGAATCAACAGCTGAGATCTGACTACAGCAGCCGACGCCAGCCCCGCCGGCACGTCCCTGAGACCCTCATCTCCACTCAGCCAGCAACGTCTGCCAGTGGAGCTGTGGCTCAAGTGGCAGGGAGCTGATCAAAGCAAAGGCCTTGAGTTCAAGCCCAGGACAAGCACAGTGAAATGTTCACAGTAGCATCATGCAAGCAAATGGCTGCAAGAGGAGATTGCAAACAGGTATGGGGGGGAAGCTGTAGGGAGCCTTGTGGTGGATGGTTGCACAACTGGACAAGGTTGCCGAGAGCTCGGGTGGTATGCTTCAGATGAACATGTGGATCACGCCTCCGTAAACACGTCACCACCCAAGACCGTGAGCTAGATCCGGTCACCACGCCAGACCGTGAGCTAGATCCGGTCACCACCCAAGACCATGAGCTAGATCCGGTCACCACCCAAGACCGTGAGCTAGATCCGGTCACCACGCCAGACCATGAGCTAGATCCAGTCACCACGCCAGACCGTGAGCTAGATCCGGTTACCACGCCAGACCGTGAGCTAGATCCGGTCACCACGCCAGACTGTGAGCTAGATCCGGTTCCTTTTCCTGCTTCACTGGGAAACGGAGGCCGGAGCGCGAGGTGGAGGCCGAGTCTGAAACGCACGCCGGCTTCATTGTCCGAAGACCCCGCGGGGACCACCTGGCGGGGCCGCGCTGATGTTGGCATACGCGTTCGGGAGCCGGCGTGTGGGGTCACCTCTCTCTTCCGTAACGCCCGGGCTCCTGGGGGGTCTTTCAGGGAAAAATCATCTCTTTGAAGGCTGGCATGTAGAAAAATCCCTTAACGGGGGTTCCCTTCCAACAGCCGCTGAGCCCCCCGGCGGCCTCCTCGCCAGGGAAGCTGGGCAGAGTCTCTCTCCTGGGGTGAGGGGTGAGCTCCTCACTCTCCAGGGTAGCATCCGCTCCTTCCAGCGGGATTCCCCCCATCTTTGATCACCTCAAGTGTTATTCTGCCACGAAACAGCTGCGTTGCTTCAAGATGGGTCTGCGTGCATTGAGTCAGGCCATTAGTCTGTCTGAGTCTTTAATGGCTTCTTGCCCCCTACGGCTGTGCTTGCTTGATGCTGTCCGTGCCCGAGGGCGGGGTGCGCCAGGTCCCCTGGGCCAGACCCGAGGTCTGCCCACACAGCCCTCATAAACCGTGTCTGCGAATTGATTGTCCTATACTCAATGGGTGCCCGGGTTTGCTGGCTATTTCAGAGCGGTTTAGGGAGCATGGGAGAGCTCACTGCGGGCTTAGCCAGGTTCTCCGCATCAGCGAGCCCCGGATCACCACGCAGGAGCCCCGGATCACCACGCAGGAGCCCCGGATCACCACGCAGGAGCCCCGGATCACCACGCAGGAGCCCCGATCACCACGCAGGTGCCCCGATCACCACGCAGGAGCCCCGATCACCACGCAGGTGCCCCGGATCACCACGCAGGAGCCCCGGATCACCACGCAGGAGCCCCGGATCACCACGCAGGTGCCCCGATCACCACGCAGGAGCCCTGGATCACCACGCAGGAGCCCCGGATCACCACGCAGGAGCCCTGGATCACCACGCAGGAGCCCCGGATCACCACGCAGGTGCCCCGATCACCACGCAGGAGCCCTGGATCACCACGCAGGAGCCCCGATCACCACGCAGGAGCCCCGATCACCACGCAGGAGCCCCGGATCACCACGCAGGAGCCCCGGATCACCACACAGGTACCTCAGATCACCACGCAGGAGCCCCGGATCACCACGCAGGTGCCCCAGATCACCACGCAGGCGCACTGGCATGCTCATTTCACACTTGACTGAGATCAGCTGACGGCGCTGGGTTTGAACTCAGACTCGTGAGGCCGGCTCTCTTACCCTTGAAGCACACCTTCCGTCCTTTTATGCACGGGTTACTGTTCAGATAGGGTCCTGTTTCCTCCCCAGGCCTGTGGCTGGGCCACAATACACAATAATCCTAATCTTTTTTCTATCATAGTTGAGATGACAGGGGCACACCACTGTGTCCAGCTATCAACTGAGAAAGCCTCTCAGGAGTTTTGTTTCGTTTCGTTTTGTTTTTTAACCGGGACTGGCCATGAACCATGATCCTCCCAATATCGGCCTTGCAGACGTGAGCCACCGGCTTCTTTCTTAGCGTCAGGTATTTTCTTACATATTGGTAGTGTGTGTGTGTGTGTGCGTGTGTGCGTGTGTGTGTGTGTGTGTGTGCGTGTGTGTGCGTGTGTGTGTGTGCGTGTGTGTGTGTGTGTGTGTGTGCATGTGTGTGCGTGTGTGTGTGTGGTTGAGGGTCTGACACAGACTAGGGCCTGGCACATGGTAGATAAGGCCCCACCACTGGGTGGCGCCCTTGCTCTCCGCTGCCCTCTCTGACCTTTGTTCTTGCTCGCTCGTGTGTGTAGCAGATTCTGTGTCCTACTCTTTGTCCCTGAGTCAGTTTCGATCTCGTCTCCCCGGGGACAGGGAGCCTGGCACCCAGGTTCCCGTGGTACGCCTGCCTGCTCTGCCGTGCGGCCGGCCCTGTGCCTGGGGTCGGTGTTAGAATCCTCGGAGGTCGGAGCATCCTTTCTGTCTGCCACCCTGGGCCTTGCTCGGTGGTTTGCTGCCTGAGTGGGGCCGTCGGCCGGCCCCCACCCCGCCGTGCAGGCTGGCCGGGCCTCCCAGGGAAAGTGTGGAACTGAAACGTGAGGACGAGCCAAAACGTCCTCAGGACACAGGCAAGGAAAGCTGGCCGTGGCCCTGAGTGGCTCGCGGAGACGTTTGGGGAACCGATGACCACACCATTGCCCCGTGTAACTCCTGTGGGCCGGGGTGAGCGCCCGTGGGGCCTCAGTTTGGGGAGATAAGGATGCTAAACAGGCACCAGAGACGCTGCCGAGGAGTTGTGAAAAGCTTCTCCCCGTCCCCACATTGCTATTTAAACATCACTTTACGGCCTGCTCGGGGAAAACGCAGAACTCTGACTACGCGTGAGCCGCTGGAACGAGGTTTTGGGGCGCCTCTGGCTGGGTTAGGGGCCCTCAAACCCCAACTCCGCCCCAGCGTGGCTCGACCAACCTCTGTCTAACCGCGGAGGGGCGACGGGACTTATTCACTGGGATTCTGGAGGGTGTCTAGCAGGGCCTGGCACATGGGCACCGTGGCCTTTGCCAGAGAAGAGCTTCTCTGTTCTTGTTGTTGATATGGGGTGGGGGGGCTGTTTGGGCAGAGACAGCAGAGCCATGCAAGTCGGGCTCATCTCGCTCTGCATTTCCTGCCTGAGGTCCCCCCCCCGCCCCCATCCTCAAGGGGCATATGGGGTTTTCTAGCAACCGCGGTGATTTTTGCGCTAGAAAAGCATTGAGGCTTTATGGAATTCAAGGCGTAGCTCTGGGTGGTTGGCAAAGAGCTACAGCCAGGTCTGGCGGCCAGGTGGGGACCAGGGCCGCCATCATTCCTGGAGGTGTCGTGGCGGACAGGACTGGCGCTCTGAGGGTGAGCAGCCGAAGGCGGCATGCGCAAGGGCTGCACGGCTAAGCAGCAGACATCTGCTGCCACCGAGACGGCGTCTACCACACGGGGCTCCAGGACTACATGTCTACGAGAGCCTGGGAGAAGGAGCTACTTCTGGGATTTCAGAGACTGGCCTTTTGGAGGCCCGGAAGCCCCACAGGGAAGGGGAATGGTGTGTTTTCTGGGCTGCGCAATCTGTCGCAGGAGCTGAGCTTTGCGGTTCGGGGAGATGGCCGCCGTGGACATGTGAGCGAGCGCGCACCGCTGTGCGCCAGGCCACATCACTGGTCCAACGGCGAAAGGCCGGGGTGATGGGGCGGCCCGCGGGGCGAGGGGGCGGCCCGCGGGGCGACGGGGCGGCTCGTGGGGCGACGGGGCGGCTCACGGGGCGAGGGGGCGGCTCGTGGGCGATGGGGTGGCTCGTGGGTGACGGGGCAGCTCGTGGTGACGGGGCGGCTCGTGGGGTAGGGTGTGGAGCCTCTTCGGAGCCTTGCCTCCCCTGGGCTGTCTGCTAGACAGCGCGACCACACACATGGTCCTTCCCCAGGGCACCTGTTAGCCAGCTTTTCTCTAAGAACCCCAGGCAACCTCAGGAGTGCTGTGGGGTTGGGGGCGCTTACTTCAGCCCAGTGCAGCCTCCTGCCTCCGCACTGCGTCCCCGTGTGAGCGCTCTAACTATTTCACGTTCGACAGAGCCGAGCCCGCCGGGCTGCGGTGTGTACTCACAACTCTCCAGCTGCAGCTTGCAGGTCTGTGTGTCCATGGGGTATTTGGACAGGTCCATGTTACAGGTAACAGTGGTTGTGATTCTAAGAGAAGAAAGACTGAGCATCAGCCGAGGGGTCTGGGGTCACAGGCGTGCTGGGACAGAGATGGACTCCAGTCCTGACCATCCAGACTCCCGAGCCAAGCTGCTGGCCGTCCCAGCCCTTCAGGATCGCACACGGACCGGACAACACGCTGCAATTCAGGCGGCCGCACAGGCACGCACGCAGACACGCACGCACACGTATGAACAGTATGCACACGTGCACATGTGGGCTGTGGGATCACGGGGGACTGGAACACGAGCACGGTGGGGGCCGGGAGAGGCCCGTGAAGGAGAGCTGAGCTGTGGGTCTCTGGGAGGGTGGAGAGCTAGAAACTTCCACGATGGCCGGATAACATGTGGCTTGTGGTTGGGAGTACACACTGGTCACGTTCACGTTGGGCTCGGGTCCCCAGGCCTCTGAGGGGTGGGGCACACCCATCCTGGCCCGGCAGGGCCCTGCGGGGAGCGTCCGCCTCAGGGTGTGGGGGGTGGAGGGTTACCGGCAGCCGCTCACGCGAGCGCACACAGTGACCACTCACGCGCCAGTGGAGCGCACACAGAGCTGCGGAGACAGGGGCCACTCACCTGAGCGCATACAGGACCGTGCCGTTGGAGAAGAGGCGGACGAGCCTGTTCCCCACGGTGACCTCGTGCAGGAAGGACTTCTTGGACTCCACAATGTACGTGTCGGGCACCCAGAGGAACTCCACCAGGCGGGCGTCCAGAGTGAAGCTCTTGTTGCCTTCAAATACCAGCCGTGGGTCTGTCCAGCGCTGGCGGAGGTAGATGGTGGCCGTGTAGTCCTGAGGAGGCCGAGGACCGGCGCGGGGGCGAGGGAGGGAAAGGCCAGAATCGGAAGGGAAGGGGTCACATTCCGCCCAGGAGAACAGACGCAGTGGCTGTTCCCCCAGACAACCCCGGTGCCGACGGAGCGGACAGGCCCTTCGGCCGTGGGGTGTAGGCTCACAGGGCAGACACGAGGAAGGTCTTCCTACCGGTGCCGATCGCCGGCCTCCACGATTCCCCGGCGTGCACAGCAGGCCTTTCCAGAAGACTGCCTTTAGTGTGGCCTAGTGCGTGTGTGTGTGTGTGTGTGTGTGTGTGAGTGGTGTGTGTGCATGTGCGCACGCGTGTGCATGTGTGTACATGTGTACATGCACACATGTTTGTACGCATGTGTGCGTGTGTGCGTGTGTGTGTGCATGCGTGTGGTGTGTGCTGTGTGTGTGCGCGTGTGTAGGTGGGTGCACGTGTGTATGTGTGTACTCATGTGTGGTGTGTGTGGTGTGTGTGTGTGTGTGCGTGTGCGTGTTCTCTAAGGAATGTGACTAGATTGAGTAACTCTCATTGGCCCGTCCCCTCCCCGATGGACGACTCTCATTGGCTCATCTCCCTCCCTGATGGAAGGCTCTCATTGGCCCGTCCCCTCCCCGATGGACGGCTCTCATTGGCTCATCTCCCTCCCTGATGGAAGGCTCTCATTGGCCCATCCCCTCCCCGACGGACGGCTCTCATTGGCCCGTCCCCTCCCCGACGGACGGCTCTCATTGGCTCATCTCCCTCCCCGACAGACAGCTCTCATTGGCTCA